>NW_024038037.1:785000-830000 GCF_016077235.1 Cyprinodon tularosa | reverse complement strand
ATGTGTTTTGTGTGTCCCATCACATCAGCTGTAGAATTAACACCCCATTACAGAAACTCACTTCATACAAATGGTAAAGTATGGTGGCGGTAGTGTGATACTATGGGGCTATTTGGTGTTCCACGACCTAGAACTTGCTGTTATGGAACTAAGAATTCTGATATTTACCAAATGATCCTAAATGACAGAGTCGGGTCATTCATCAGTGACCTCAAACTGCAGCAAACTTAGGTTCTGAAGTAGGACAATGATCCAAAACACACCAGCAAGTTGACCTCTGAAAGGCTAAAGAGAAGCAAAACTAAGAATTTGCAGTGGCCTAGTCAAAGTCCTGGCCTGAATCCTACTGAGATGCTGCAGTAGAACCCTAAAGGTGAGTACTGGAGAGGAATAACCCACCGGAACGATAGCCTGGTGAGACCATCCTGATCTTGCGAGCTTTCAAGGTTTCACTCGCTAATCAGTCTGGAGACTCTCCGTTAAAGAAAATTTGGAGCCATTCACCAAACGAACGTCCAATCAGCGTTGGCTTTGAGGCGGGTTGAGGTGTGACGCAACGAGAAGCGCGACAGTTCAGTCTAAAGAACATGGCGGCTTCAGCCGATGAAACTAGCGTTAGCGTGGCTATCGAGCAAGTTTTATCGGAATTACAGAGTATTTCTTCACTGAAAGAAGAGCAAAACACTGCTCTGGAGGCTTTTCTCAGAGGAAAAGATGTTTTTGCTCTCCTCCCGACTGGTTTCGGCAAGAGTTTGATCTATCAATTGGCTCCTCTTCGTCGTCGCTCTGTTAGTACGTCATATGCTTCGTTGATCTGATTGGTTTATTTGGCCCGTCTATCACCAACATAGGCCAATAAGCTAACCAGTATTTTCGCCCCTTCCCAAAATTACTTCAACGGAAGGTTTCCAGATGGATATGCGGAGCAAATCCAGCTGGCGGAGTCAGGTTACCGGAACGATGCTTTCCCTGTTCAATTACAGCTCTCAACTACTCTGGGGTTCCTGGCAACCCTTACCCCCAGATTCCACATCCTCCGTCAGCGCTCCGCTCACGTACGTCGTACCTGTCTGTCATGTTAATCAATGAAAGCTGTTCCACATCCACCGCTACTCCTCCACACCTCACCGTCGATGTACGTCTTCACTGTCCGTCGCCGTCAAAATACAGAGCCGAGCTATTTTTTGCTCTGCTCCGGTCCGGCAAGGTCAGGATCCACAATTGCATCAAACAGAAAAAAAAAAAATGTTGAGAAGATCCTTATTCTTTTATATCCTCCATTCTTATATATTCCCAAAAACTAAGACCGTTTAATTAAATGATTGGAGGCAAACTATTGGTACTTAAACATACCAGGAAGCAGATTTCTCATCTTGATCAAAATACTTATTTTACACCGTGAGGCTTAAAAGTTTAATCATATCCAGTCACAACAACTTCCAAGAGCGCATCTGACAACTTCAAAACAAACTTCTTATCGCAGGCAGGGATGAAGACATGCTGAGTGTGGAAGCAGAGAACATCCAATACATCATCCAAAGATAAAGATCCACAACAAAAAGAAAATATTTGGGCAGAAACTGCACATATGCTGGATGCTGATGGGGATTTTTTTTAATATTTCATATTATCGTTCCGCATGTTTTGCTCCTATGAATTTAATAATAATAATATTGTGCATGCCCTCCTCGAGGAAGACGGTGGGAACTGCAGAGGCTGTAGGCCAGGCATCCACTAAGTCGGTCCTGGAGGTTCTGCTGTCCTGCAGGTTTTATAGGTTTCTCTGCTTTAGCACAGCTGATTCTGTTGATTGCAATTCAGCAAAAGCCTTTAATCAACTATAATGTAAAGGGGGGTGGCTGCAGAGGATGTGGGACTTCGGTGCTACAGCTCAGATTATCTCACAGGTGTGACCTTGAACACAAACTAGGAGTAGCTGTGAAATATGAGAAAAATGTTTATGTTGGTAAGCAGATTTATAAACCTCAACCTTGCTTGCCTTCTGCTTATTTTGGGTTGGGTACGTATACACATTTATATTCAGCCAGTTATGAGAAAGAGGAGTGGAGGGGCCTGTTCTAGTAGAGGGACAGGGGAGCATATAGAGGGGGACCTTACATCGTCTTTGGTAAACTGTAGGCATGTACCTGTTGGTACGCTCTATGTATCCAGTAATTAATTAAGAAATTAAAAATATATTGAACAGAAGTGGTTAAAATACAGGAAATAAGAAAACTTGATCCTCCTTACCTCTCGAGACTCATCCATCTCCTTCTCCCCCATAGAACCCACCTGTAACAAAGAAAGAGAACTTCCAGTATTTCAAATTTCCTATTTATGACCATTTTTAAAGGAAATATGATATTTTCTTATAATTATAAATATTGTAACATTTCTAGGATTTATCCAGAAAATTTAAAGATCCTGATTATCACCACCACAAAGATCTTGAGTAGAAATGTAATTTTTAGTCATTCTCCTTATTTCAGTGGTCAGATTCTGGGCTCCTAAAGTGGATCGTATGGTTTTATTCTATCAACACTCTCACCTCAGTGGAAGATCTACAGCGAGCCTGTAAATAAAACAAAGAGCATCTACGGTAAGTCTCAGTGTCATTATTTTATCTGCTGGTTCAACATTGGTTCTGCTGCAGCTAATGAACAGAACACCTATAAAACTAATTTAAACCCATAGTTCATCATTCAAAAGAGAGCTGTTCGTATTATAAATAAAGCACATTATAGAGAGCATACAAACCAACTTTTTTTTTTACATTTAAAAACATAAAAAATGAAAGATTTGGTTGACTCTAAGACTGCTCAATTTATGTAAAAAGTAAAAAATAATTAGTTGCCAGTATTCAGGGTCTGTTTTTGATCAGGGACAGTTCTTATGATCTCAGAGGGAATAAAATGTTCAGAAAACCAAAAGCAAGAACAAATGTAAAACAACATTGTATTTCTGTTGTTGGGGTTGATTTATGGAACAAATTAGATCAGGAGCTAAAAGATTGTACATTAGCAAGGTTTAAAAACATATATAAGAATAATAAGATAAACAATTATGAAACATGTGAATGCAATAAGAGCAGTAAGATATTGGGTGCTTAACCTTTTTTGTTTTTTTCCCTCTTTTTTCCTAAAAGAAAGAAAAAAAAGAATTTATTATTGTAGAATAATAATCATACGTTGGTATGTATTATAAACGGTAGCCATCCATCTATTTATCTTGTTTCTTTTGCTTTCTAGTCCAATGTAAATTGGCTTTGGAGGGCGGGCATTAAGCTTCTTGCTTCTGCCAATACACCCTTTTTCAAACTGTTTTAATTTATGTTATATGGACATATACTGTATTTATAATATACTTGTATGTCTGAAATAAACAAACTTCACACCTCATCGCTGTCTTCAGATGTGTCTGACTGAAAAACAAGCAGAAAGAAGCGTCATGATCCCTTCCACCCAACGCCCCGCTAGCTGCTATTGCTGGGCAGGGATTAGGCTAAACTAGGCAGTTTCCTTGGGCCCCAGTTTCTGGGGCCCATAAAACTCATTTTACATGTATGGTTAATACAAACGTTACTTATTTGTGCACATTAGTTATATTTTTAACAAAAAATGTCATCAGAAAGCCCCCCCACCCCCTTCAGTGTCCACCATATTGGATCAGTCCATTTGCTGTACATGTTCAGAAAGGTCCAAACAGACAGCAGCAAACCATTTGAAAACAAACCATGCAAAGAGCAGTGTTGCCAACTTAGCGCTTTAGTCGCTATATTTAGCCACTTTTCAGACCCCTCTAAAACTTTGATTTCTAAAAAGCGCCTAGCTTTTTTAACCTCTTAACATCCACCTCATTATGGGTAATCCTTGCCTATTTCGCATACCCAAAAGGAAACGAAAAAACATAGGAACTGTAAGCCCAAATTGCACATGCAATACATTATTTGAAAGCTAACAGCTAAAATTGGTTGACTAGAACACAGACCAACCTGCATCAGTTCAAACATGACTCAAAGTGGTTGATTTTTATTCTCGAAATGATAGGTCTTTTTTGAACAGCAGTTCAGCGTTGGCTTTGAGGCGGGTTGAGGTGTGACGCAACGAGAAGCGCGACAGTTCAGTCTAAAGAACATGGCGGCTTCAGCCGATGAAACTAGCGTTAGCGTGGCTATCGAGCAAGTTTTATCAGAATTACAGAGTATTTCTTCACTGAAAGAAGAGAGAAACACTGCTCTGGAGGCTTTTCTCAGAGGAAAAGATGTTTTTGCTCTTCTCCCAACATAGGCCAATCAGCTAACCAGTATTTTCGCCCCTTCCCAAAATTACTTCTACGGAAGGTTTCCAGATGGATATGCAGAACAAATCCATCTGGCGGAGTCAGGTTAGTGTTCTACATCATGCCAACCATAAATTGAAAAAAATGTCAGACCTCTAGCTATAACAGTTCCAGAGCTGTACAGAACTTTTTGCATCAGCTTGGAGCTGCGCGCATTAGCTCCACCTGCTGGTAAAAATTTTAACTGGTGGAATTTTATGCATTTTTTAGTTATTACCCCCACTTAGGGTCCACCGGGTTGCCGGCGACCGGGTGGGTTCTAAGAGGTTAAAATCTAATTTCTCGAAAGAGAACAAGATCCAGTGTTTTAAACAATCTGTTTTCCTTTATAAAAACTTCCTGAAACAATTTCTGAATTTATCCAGAAAATCCAAAGATCCTGATTGTGTTTCTGTGGGAACAGCGGCTCCAGGGGCTGAGAAATTAGAGAATATATGCTGTCTGTATACATGTGGGTACAGTAAGTATTCCAGTAGGTATTAACATAGCTACAGCCTGACTTTGATTTGATTAAACTGTAAGTACTAAACAAGAACACCACAGTTAATAAGTAAACAACCACCTTGGTACATTAACCCAGGAAATGACTGAAAAATAAATAATACACTAAAAGGAAGTGGCTAATAAACAAGAGTGAAGAAAACTTGTTCCTCCTTACCGAATCTGTCTGCGCCATAGCGCCAGTTCTTTTATAGCCAAGATCAATGGAATTCGCATACATCTGTAAAAGAATATTCAAGTTCAGGTTTCTTAAACAAAAATAATTTCTCTATAAAATATCTTGTAACAAGTCAGAGAATCTATCCATAAAATCCAAAGATCCTGGTTATGTTGCTGTGAGAAATGAAGCGGGGCTCATTGTTTTAGAACAGATGGCAAAATATGTGAAGATAAAGACGACAGTTTCCGTTTACTGAAAGTAGATCATCACCATCACAAAGATCTCGACTAGAAATGTTATTTTCAGTCACTCTCCGTGTTCCAGTGGTCAGATTCTGGGGTCCTGAAGTCGATCTTAGGATTTTAAAAGATCCACCTGGATAAATGAAATCTTTGTACATTATCTGACTGTCCACCTCGCTCAACACATCTATGTCTGACAGGGTTTGACAGATATATAGATATGTTGGTTAATGCTGCTCTGCAACATTGCGTGGACATCAGGGCCAGTTCCCCTGGATTGGCAGACCGGGGTGGTGGTCCCTCTATTTAAAAAAGGGGACCAGATGGAGTGTTGCAACTACAGAGGAATCCCACTCTTAAGCCTCCCTGGTAAGGTCTATTCCGGGGTTCTGGAAAGGAGGGTCCGTCGAATAGTCGAATCTGGGATTCAGGAGGAGCAGTGTGGTTTTCGTTCTGGCCGTGGAACACTGGATCAGCTCTATACCCTCAGCAGGATCCTGGAGGGGGCATGGGAGTTTGACCAACCACTCTACATTTGTTTTGTGGATCTAGAGAAGGCATTCAACCGTGTCCCTCAGCGGGTCGTGTGGGGGGTACTCCCGGGAGTATGGAGTACAGGTGTCAGAGCCTGGTCCGCATTGCTGGCAGTAAGTCGGACTCGTTTCCGGTGAGGGTTGGACTCCACCAAGGTTGCTGTGAAGCGGGCCCTGTACCGACCGGTCTGTGGTGGTGAAGAGGGAGCTTAGCCAAAAAGCAAAGCTCTCGATTTACCGGTCGATCTACGTTCCTACCCTCATCTATGGTCATGAGCTTTGGGTCATGACCGAAAGAATGAGATCCCGGATACAAACGGCTGAAATGAGTTTTCTCCATAGTGTGTCTGGGCTCTCCCTTAGAGATAGGGTGAGGAGCTCAGTCATCCGGGGAGGACTCAGAGTAGAGCCGCTGCTCCTCCACATTGAGAGGAGCCAGTTGATGTGGCTTGGGCATCTGGTTAGGATGCCTCCTGGACGTCTCCCTGGTGAGGTGTTCCAGGCACGTCCCACCGGGAGGAGGCCCAGGGGGAGACCCAGGACACACTGGAGGGATGTTTCTCAGCTGGCCTGGGAGCGCCTTGGGATTCCCCCGGAGGAGCTGGACCAGGTGGCAGGGGAGAGGGACGTCTGGGCCTCCCTACTGAAGCTGCTACCCCCGCAATCCAACCCCGGAGAATGGATGGATGGATGGATGGATGGATGGATGGATGGATGGATGGATGGATGGATGGATGGATGGATGGATGGATGGATGGATGGATGGAAATGTTGGGACTTTCTTTGTAATCAACTGAGGAATAAATGATCTACCCAAAAGAAGTGACTAAAAAATAACAGTGAAGAAAACTTGTTCCTTCTTACCGATTTCTTCTTCATGGTAGTAGTTTCTGCAGGGTCATCATCAAAGAGGCCAAAGCCCATCTGTAAAAGAATATTCAAATTCAGGTTTTGTAAGCAAAAATGACTGCTCTATAAATATCTTGAAACAACTCTAAGAATTTATCCTGAAAATTTATGGGTTGCCGTTAAGTTAAGCAGTCAAAAATATTTATGGTTATTTAGCGTTTTGTTTTTTTAGGAGAAAAATAAAAAAGTTTTTTTTCCCCAGGTCATTTTTTCACCATGTCATTCATTCATTTATAAAAATCTTACTTTGTTAAGTAAATATTAAGTTTGGAGCTAAATATTTAGCTTGCAAAATAAATATTTAGTTTGTTAAATAAATATTGAGCTACAAATTAAATATTTATTTAACAAACTAAATATTAACCCTATAATGCCAAATGTATCGTATTTGATACATACGGTTTCTGAAATGTTTTGCGTCTGACACCTTTTGCATAATTTAATGGTAAAAACTTTGCTAAAAATCCTATTGTACACAGTCAGATATACCTGATAACAGAGTGCAGAAGACTACACAAAAAATAATCTTGACTTATCGCATAGTAATAAATTATTAGTATCAAAAAGGTATTTCTGTTTTTTCTTTTTACATATTTAGTAAAAGGCCAAAAAGGGACATCAAACCAAAAAAAATTAATTTTCTGTTTTGTTTTATTCTTGGATCGGGCTTTAAAGGGTTAAGCTAGCACCAAGCTAGCTAAAAATTTAGCTAATATGCATTTTCACTTGTGGAAAAGCGGAAGTGAACTACCAAAGTAAGAGCCTGGGAATCTCTGTACAACTCCTACGGTTTAAGGCGAGTGACTGATTTCTGTTTAATCACTTTGTCGTTGTTTGAATCCCAAACCAGCCCTCTAAGCACTAACCCTTAACTATCGAGTATCACTAACTATTAAGTCTCATTAGCAGCTGTAGAAGCTGCCTGGATGAATGCAGGGGTGGGGAAGGGAAAGCAGTCGTTGCTATGGCAAAACAGTGACGCCCATGTGCAGTTGTAGCGCAGGTTTACATAAGATTAAACATTTTCCCATTTCCTAAAACAAATGTATACGGTGAAATGAAGCTATTCAAAGAGGACAGTCAGTTTTGGAATTAATTACGTTTCTTTCATAAACTAATTTTTGATTTTTTGTTAGTGGGACCGAGAAGCAGTAGGAGTTCTCAGGCTTTTACTTTGGTAGGTCACTTCCTCTTTCGCAAAGTTTGCATATTAGCTAAATATTCGGCTTGCTTGGTGCTAGCTAACTATTATGGTATGTTAAGTATGTTAAATACATTTTTTATTTAGAGCTAAATATTTATTTTCATAAACTAAATACTAAATCTAGAGCTAAATATTATATTTACCTAAATATGCAAACTAAGCATTTATTAAGGAAAGTAAGATTTTTAAAAATGAATGAATGACATGGAAAAAAATAAACCCCTTATTTTTCTTTTTAAACATGCTAAATTTTCATAAATATCACTCCTAACTTTTGACTGCTTAAATTTACAAACAGCTGCCCATAAAAATCTAAAGATCCTGATTATGTTGCTGTGAGAATAGCGGCTCCAGGGGCCGATAAATGATGAGGAGCTAAAAGATAACAGTGAAGAAAACTTGGTCCTCCTTACGTCATCAACAGATTCATCATCAGATAGCTCCGCCCCCTCCAGCTCCACTTCATCCTCCTCAATAGAATCTATCTGTAAAAAAGAAAGAGAACATTTTGCTTCGCTCATATTCAGAATTTAAACTTCTGAAAGTTCTTTAAATATGAAATGATTCCATCCTGTTCAATAAATGATCAGTGTTTTTAATTCAGAGTAATTTTCATGTGAATGTGCTTTACTGGAGGCATCCATGTTTGTCAAAGAACACTACTGCCACCTACTGGTTAGTGACGTCACGGTGCGGTATCGGCTGTTGATCAAGTCCCAGTGCTGTATCTGGTGTTTGTCACAACGCGCTATTATCCAAGTCATCTTGAAAACATTCTTCTTCCAAATGTTGGCTACATATTACGGGTTTTTTCTCTGGCCAGAAGTTCGATGGCAAATCCTCCCTCTTCAAGTTGGCGATCCAACGACCAACCCGTCCGTGGAGGATCAGGAACCAGAAAGGTGGAATAACTCTTTTTTTTTTCACTTTTACCCGATGTATTCCAGCATCCAGCTGCCATGCACGTGGGCATTGTCAGTTTCACTATAGCTCTGGTGAATTTCAATGGTGAAGTCCTCTGGAAATCTTCAATAATTGTTGTTGATTGCAGATGTGTCAAGTAGTTCCCATTGATTTAGCTTGGAAAGCGGGGAGGATGGCGCTAGGCTTACCGCACCGTGACGTCACTGCTGGAAGACGGCAGGAGGGAGGGGCTACTATATTTGGGAAAAAATGGCCGCTCACGAACTTTATTTATTATCGTTTTTAATCTTTTACCGATCAATGCTAAATAAATTAAATCACCGCTAATGATCCAATGATTTTTCCTTGCTGACCGGACTTCTCCTTTAATCAAACTGTTCTTCCTGGTCGCCTCGGGGAGGCCCAGGACACGCTGGAGGGACTATGTCTCTGAGCTGGCCTGGTGTCGCCTCGGGGTCCCAAGCAGAGCAGCTGGAGGAGGTGTGCATGGATCAGGAAGTCTGGGCATCTTTGCTTAGACTGCTGTCTTCGTGACTCGGCCCCGAATAAAGAGGAAAAAAATGGATGGATGGACAAACTGTTCTTCTGTATAAAAAAATAAAGGTTCTTCCATCTTTATTCTGGTGAAGATTCTCAGTCATCCAGGTCATTGTCATTCCTAAAAAGGTTAAAAAAACAAAGCAATCCACTGGACTTTGTTTCCAAGTTTAAAGACGTTTCTCTTCCCATCCAGGAAGCTTTTTCAATACTCAACACTAATTCTGACATTTTGAATTGAAAAAGCTTCCTGGATGGGAAGCGAAACGTCTTCAAACTTGGAAAAAAAGTCCAGTAGATTGTTTTTTACTTTTCATTTTTTGGAATTCCTCTATCTTTAACTGTTTAACACTTGGGAAAAAAAGAAGCTGAACAGGAGTGAAGAGCTAAGATCAACTAAGAGAGCAACAATGAATGCTTCTCCAAGTCTGTTTGAGTGGATCTTATGGCTTCATGAAAGAAAACAGAGGAATTTGCGCTTTGTCTCAAACTCTAACGACCTCTTTTTGACTTTTAATGGTCGTAAATCATCAAATTCCTGCAGCAGCAACAACAAGAACTGATTCTTACTTTATGAAAATAGCAGGAAAAATTAAATATAAAGTAAGATTTCTCCAATGCCGTTATATCTGAATGAAAACATGTGTCCCTCAGTGATTAGGACCAGTTAGAAAATAAAAACTAACTTCCTAACACTGACATCCAGTTTAATTCAGTTTATTTATAAGCGTGTCAGCACCCTGCATTGTCTCTACCTCAGCTGTTTGTTTCTCCTGAGGAAGAGTCCAGCTGATGTAGGGCAAGAAGTCTACATCCTCGTCTGCGATCAGCTTGGGGACGTCCGTGACGCCATCCTCTGCTTTCTCCGAATCCTAAAACAAGGAACGCAATAGAAGCTGGTTTGATTTTGGTAAAAAAAACAGCAAACGTGTGATGAAAAAGCAAACTGACCCGCTCTTCAATGGCGACAAAGCTGGTGAACTGAGACAGAATGGAGTACTCTTTGCTTAGATCGATAATGAAGGACTTCAGCTCGGCTTTTTTACCCTAAAAGCACAGAAGCAGCAGTGAACCAGTGAAGCTCAGCTGCTATCTGAGGACAGAGTTAATAAACCAACATGTTGTACCTCATGTTCAGCCTCGGTGGCGTCCAGGCTTCCGTCCTCATAGTCTCTGATCAGCGCTCTGGCAGTGAGCTTATGAAGAAACTGAACACATCAAATCAACAACTGAGCTTCTGGTTCTTTGATTATGTGTTAATATGTTTATAGAGAGGGAAGAAAATGGGCCGTACGGTTCCTCTGGTCTTCTGCAGCTCTGTTGTTGAGACCATGGTTCTAAGCTCCTGACCACGTACATCTCCAAGTAGAGTCGCCTACATGAAAGAAAAAATATAAATGTTGAAACAGTAAGGAAATAAAACGGGTTAAGAGTTCTCAATAACCCAACACAGCATCTGGGGTCTAAACTTTGACTAGGCCAGTGGAAAACCTTCATACTTTTTTTATTTCAACCATTGTGATCTAGATTTGCTGTTCCGGGACGTTTTCCTGCTGATCTTCTAACTTCTAGATGTATCTCTTATCTGAAACACCTGAATCACGAGGCTGAATTTCTCCACAACAATGCCTGATCATGATGTTAGGCGTTTGGGAGGCAGATCTTTTAGTTATCAGGCTCCTCTCCTGTGGAACCAACTACCAGTTTTAGTCCGTGAGGCAGACACCCTGTCTGCTTTTAAGGCTAGGCTTAAAACTTTCCTTTTTGATAAAGCTTCTAGTTAGAGTGGCTCAGGTTATCCTGATCTATCTCTATAGTTCTGCTGCTATAGGCTTAGACTGCTGGAGGACATAGGGACCCCTTTTTCATCATTCTATCTCTATTCTCCCACTCTGCAGAATCTGTTAGTTCAATCTCTAACGTTCTGCTCTCTCTGCTCTTTCTCATAGTAGCTTCATCTGGTCTGTTCCTGTTTGGCTGTGACTCCATCCTGGAGAGAAAACTCTAAGCATATTTGTAATTTCTCAGAACATTGCAGAGCGTGACCTTTTAAAAGAAGCAGACGAGCTGTTCTCCGTCCCGCAGCATGACTGATCAAACCAGAGGAAAATCCAGAAGACAAACACCTGAGTACAGTGGGGCACGAAGCCGTAAACCAGCGTGTGGCAGTCGTTGAACAGAGCGTGCAGCTGCTTCGGGGATTGAAGAGGAGGAGGAGCTCTTGAGTTGAACTGCTGCCACTTCACAGAGACGGAGCTGCAGCCGGGAGACAACATGCGCTTCACCTGGTGCTTCACCTGCAGAACATGTCGGGATTCAGAACCACCATGGTCACATGACAGACGCTGAAACTAGTCTTCATAGCGTACGCTTTCCGTGAGGAAACCAGGACTCACCTTCTCAGCCCAGGTGTGCTTAGTTTTAGCGTCGAAAAATTCATAAGCCCCGCCCCCTGCTTGAGCCAGGGCTCTCAACATGTGGCGATTGGCTGTGGAGCTGAAACGATAAGGAAACTGACATTTAAACTTGTTTGAATGAAAACCAAACTCTAAACATAACCTGCAGCCATACTGATGGACGAGGAACATGAAATGGAAATAGATCGTCACCTCAGGCCGCAGGTGAAGAGGCGGCTGTGCTTGACGTTGTCTCTGAGCAGCTGCAAGGTGACTGCAGCGTTCTGAATGTGGCCGTCCGACAGCAGCAGCAGGTTACGCACGCCAGAGGACGGCGGCAACAGGCTGAGGGCCTGGAGAGGCCGCCACAGCTCGGTGCCGCCCCCTAGTGGACAAGAGCTCTAATAGTATGCAAGACAGGTGATGATTAGTAAAATACTAAATATTTTTCATTTCAATAAATATTAATTAACTAAAAGTTAAATGTGTAATAAGAAAAACAAAAACATACAAATATCTTGTTTAAAGATCCAGAAAATATTTCTGTTACATTTTTATTAAAGTTTAAATACCTTTTCTTAGTTTTTGGCATAAAGTTATTCTGCAAATTATGGTTGGGGTCAGATGGTTTGGGTAGTTTTAGATCTGGTTTTTATAGGCTGCCTCCCTCACACACATGCACACCCATACTCGTTCTGCTATACGCAGTAAGGACCATGTGTTGACTTCCATTGATTGTCAGTCATTTTCAACCCTTTCTATAGCCTTGTGAGACCATCCTGATCTCGCAAGCTTTCAAGATTTCACTCGCAGATCAGTCTGGCTACTTTCCGTTAAAGAAAATTTGGAGCCGTTCACCAAACGAACGTCCAATCAGCGTTGGCTTTGAGGCGGGTTGAGGTGTGACGCAACGAGAAGCGCCACAGTTCAGTCTAAAGAACATGGCGGCTTCAGCCGATGAAACTAGCGTTAGCGTGGCTATCGAGCAAGTTTTATCGGAATTACAGAGTATTTCTTCACTGAAAGAAGAGCAAAACACTGCTCTGGAGGCTTTTCTCAGAGGAAAAGATGTTTTTGCTCTTCTCCCGACTGGTTTCGGCAAGAGTTAGCCTGGCTTGTGGTTGTGGTTTTGTCGTCGCTCTGTTAGTACGTCATATGCTTCGTTGATCTCATTGGTTTATTTGGCCCGTCTATCAACAACATAGGCCAATCAGCTAACCAGTATTTTCGCCCCTTCCCAAAATTACTTCAACCGAAGGTTTCCAGATGGATATGCGGAGCAAATCCATCTGGCGGAGTCAGGTTACCCCTTCTATGCCCTAACCCTAAAACTGACCCTAAACCTAACCATTACCAATGCATACCTCACCCTAACCCAACTAACACCTTAGCCCCAAACCTAACTATTAATAAAATAGCATTGAGGACCAACAAAGTGTCCTCACTTTACAACAACTGGTCCTCAATTTGATGGTGAAATTGGAAAAATGGTTCTCACTCTGAGGGTTAGACAGTTATACACACACACACACACACACTCAGCTTCAGCAAAACATTTTTTAATGGACTAAAATCAGGGTATTTGTGAAAGTCACTCAGAAACTTTAGCTTAATTGTCCATTTAGGAATCATTTTATTGGTCATATAAATGATCAATGCAATGTTCATACTTCAGCTTTACCAGATTCATTTAAAACTAGCAACGGTCAATATGGCCAATTAGATAAAGTTTTATAATAAGTGGAAATTGGGAATCTTATAGCATGGGTTATTACATTTTCAGCCTTTTCTCCAGATGAAAACCTTGTTAAATGGTCTGAACTCACCTTGATGAACATCTCGGCTTTATCATCAGCTTCAGGAAGTTGCTCAGCCTTTTGGAAAGCTCGCTGGTAAACTGCAGAACAGAGATTTTAGTTCTAGGAATGTAACATGTTTTAGAATACAAGTTCTTGGCATGCAATGTTTAAGTTCTCAGAAAGCAACCTATATGTTCTTAGAAAGTAATCGTTTGACTCTGAGGCAGTGGCGGTTCTAGACCAAATGTACCAGGGGGCCAGGAGGGGGCCAGCGTGTTTTCATGGGGGAACAGAAAAGCATGAAACATAAAACGGGATTCAAATATATTATGATAGCTTCGTGAAGTTAGATTTACATTCAATTACGGTAGGTTTAATTAAAATTCTACGTCTTCCAACTGAAAAAGTTTTTTTTTTTTGTGCTTGAAAATATTCATTAGGATTATCGTTAAAATCAAAATAAAAATTTAAAATAGAAATTAAAAATTAGCATAGCAAAAAAGCAACTCAAAAAATTGTAGCTATTTAAATATTTAAATGATCAAATAAAGCTATTATTTGAAATATTAGGTTAATATACATTCATAATTTAGAGAGTATTTTTTTTTTTATTTGTTTTGAAAAAAAAATTTAGCAGATGAAAACTGGGATCCTTTCTCAATGGTTACCTATCAGTAACCATGTCTGTTCCAGAGTATATAGTTGTTAGAATTTCTTTCAGTATTATGTGTTCAGTACAGGGGGCCAGGACATCATTTAAAGGGGCACTGGCCCCCGTTGGTCCCTGTCTAGAACCGCCCATGCTCTTAGAAAGCAAGTTGTCGGATGTTTTCACTTCCAAAATCTCAGAAATAACCCATTGGTTCCTTTGATGTTACATGTTTGGAATTCTGGGAAAAACAGCCCATTATTATATTTTTCTTACTTAAGTTGAAACAGATTATTTACTAAAGTAACTTTATTTTATTGTAAGGTATCCTGCTAGATAGTAAATTAAATGTGTACATTCTTGTAATGAGGTATGTAAGTATTTGAATTGTGACGAATTAGTTTTTTGGAATGTAACATGTAATTTTTTTAAACTTAACATCTAAGTGCTACAATTGTAAAGTGTGAGTTCCTGGAAAGTAATAAAAAGGTTATTAGAGAGTATAACATAAGTCCTTGGAAAGTAAGCTTTTAGTTCTTGGAAAGAACAATCTAAGTTAATAGGGAGTTACATGTTGGTCGTTAGAATGTAGCCTGTCAATTCTTAAGGTACAACTTAAAAACCCTTGGAAAGGAAGTTGTTGGTTCTTAGAAAGTAATGTCTAAGTTCTTGGAAAGTAAGCCTTTAGTTATTGGTAAGAAAGATGTAAGTTCATAGAGAGTAACATGTTGGTCGTTAGAATGTAGGCTGTAAATGTTTGAGGTACAATTTATAAACCGTGGAAAGGATGTTGTTAGTTCTTAGAAAGTAACGTATAAGTTCTTGGAAAGCACCACATTGGTTCTTGGAAAGTAATCTGTACTTTCTTGGAGTGCGAGATGTACGTTCATGGAACGTAATATGGAAGATCTTGGAATATAACATATAAGCTATTATAAAAGTACTTTCCAAGTTCTTGGAAAATAACGTCTTTTCTCGGAATGCAATTGAATTTTACATGTCAATATTGTCTTTGGCATTACCGAGTTATCATGTGTGATGAAATATGTTATTTTGTCTTTGTTTGTTTTTTCCAAACCAAAAAGTAAAGTTTTGTTTGCTGTTTATCTCTCTGTGTGGGTCCCAAACATTTCATGACTTTGCCCGATGGTTGCTGAAGTGTGTTATCACGCCACCTCTTAGGCTCTTCTTCAGAAAGGCTGAATAAAGTCAGAGACCTCTTGCTTTACTTAGACATTGACTAAAAAAGAAGCAGTTGCTGTCACTGTGCAGATTAGGGCAAATTCCTCTAAGGTTTTCACAGAAATTATCCTCTTTGCAGAGCAGATGCAGTGCATGCAAGCTGGGTGCTTCCTAGAGTGGCATATAATCACTGTTCAATGTAGGACGTTGACGGACAACGACTCTACATGACAGGGAGGGGCTGCTTCTCAGAGCAAAATCACAAGGATTACTCTGAGATGATGAATCAAGAATTTGATGAAGGTGTTGCATCATATCAAAATTAAAAGGTAAACATGTTAATTTTGAATGACATATAGACCATTTAACAAAACTCCTTTACCAAAGTGAAATATTTAGTCAGCTAAACAAGTTCAGCTTCTGTTCTGTTTTTATTCCCATCAAAACCAACCTGTTCCAAACAAAAAAATGTTGATTCTGACGTTGTCCTTCAGATTCTTTAACACCTGCAGGGCGATTTCCTTGGCCAAATGGAAAGACTTGTCCCTCATGGACTCAGATGAATCCAGCAAAATGACTACTTCACTGACTCCAGAACTGTAGTCAACCTGAAAGTCTGGGTAGAAAACCAGCATGCAGGCCTGTAGCAGATAACAAAGTTTGTTTACTTGTCTTATATTGTTGGCCTTGTACAGGATGATTCAAAGTTAAATGTGGAATGTCTCAGGGTTCAGAACTGGGACTCTTTTTATATCCATAAAAGGATCAAACAGACCTGGCTGTCTTTGTCAGGATGTTTCTCCACCCACATTCTGGGAAGATGAACCTCAGAGAGAGAAACCGAGAGCTGGAAACCATCCGGACCCATGAGCTGACCTGGCATCACACTGACCACTGCCTGACACTGAGTCCTCTGCATGACCCAATACAAACAAAAGAATAAAACAGGAAGGGTTCACAATGAAGACTGAATAAAAAAATTAAATAAAGCACATGGAAATGAGAAGGTCTATCAGGAAAAGTCAGTAAATATAACCTAAAATGAAGCTAGTGAAGCATAACCTGCAGGAGGCTATGCAACAATATGCAGACGATATAGTTATTTTTATCAGCGTAGGAAAAACCCACCTTGATTTTGACTTGGTGGGTGATGCAGGTCAGACTAGAGATCTCGTTGGGCATCTCCACCGACATGTCCAAGGTGAACTCTCTGACGACCAGAAAGAACAACACGTTGTCCATATTAGCGCATTAATTTGATCAAACACAACCAACAGCTGAAGAACTGCTGCACAGATTTTATTCTATTTATTTAACCTTTATTTTACCAGGAAGTCCCTTGAGATAAAATCTCTTTTTCGAGGGAGACCTGGCTAATGACTTTTTTTTATTCTGCCCCAGATTCCACATCCTCCGTCAGCGCTCCGTCCCGCTAACGTACGTCATGCGGAGGACTTGTCGCTCATGTTAATCAATGAGAACTGTTCCACATCCACCGCTTCTCCTCTGTACGTCACCGTCCACGTACGTCTTCTCCGCCCGTCGCCCTCAAAATACGGTGCCGTGCTATTTTTTGCTCTGCTCTGGTCCGGCCAGGTCAGGATCCGTAATTGCAATCGCAACAAACAGGAAAAAGAACGGCGGGAAGATCCGGTTTACCTAATTAAAATACGGGAACGACAGAACGTTAACTACAAATTAGAGCAAAATTCCTATATATTCCCCAAAACTAAGATCATTTAATTAAATGGTTGGATGCAAACTATTGGTACTTAAACATACAAATATTAATTTTATACTGAGAGGCATAAAAGTATAATCAAATTCAGTCACAACAACATCCAAGAGCGCAAACTTCTTACCGCAGGCATGGATGAAGAGATGCAGAGTTTGGAAGTAGAGAATAACCATAGTTCATACAAACCATGTATGATCCTAGTTATCCCCGTTACAAAAATATACAACGAAAAGAAAATATTTGGGCAGAAACTGAACCTATGCTGGATGATGATGGAGATTTTTTTAATATGTCATATTAAATTACCGTATTTTCACGACTATAAGGCGCATATAAACGTCTTTTTTTTACCCTCAAAATGCGCGGCACGCTCTTTGGTGCGGTGCGCCCTATGTGTGTTGATTACAAGCGTTCATTACAGCATTTTTGCTCATTTGAATTTAATATTAATATCGCACATGCTTTCCTCGAGCTCCGAGGAGGTTGGAGTGGAGTAAGACGGGAGGAACAGCGGAGGCTGTAGGCTTTCCTTTGCGCAGGCGGTCTGGAGCGCAGCCGAGCGGAACGGATCGGGGCGGAACGGATCGGGGCGGAACGGATCGGGGCGGAACGGATCGGGGCGGAACGGATCGGGGCGGTAACAGATGATGTGGGATTTCGGGGTCAGGATCTCATGAATTAAAAACAAGAAAACAGGAATTTTCAGTCTCACCTTGACGCTTCATCAGTGACACAAACCTTCTGCACGGAAACCTTTGGGTTAGAAAACACACATAATTATTTTTTTTTTTTTTATCTGAAGGCAAGAAAGCAAAAACATGCTTTTCTCAACATAAAACATTCTCTATACTCAACATTTTAAATTAAAACTATTCATGATTTAAACATTGAAATGATAAAACCAACTGATTGTAATAAAGAAATCCCATTTATACTAAAGCAGTTTAAACCCTTTTTAACAGCCCTTCGTAATATAAGAAAAGGTAATTAATTAAAATGGATATTATTATTATTACAAGCCATGAATAATTTTTTAAGGTTGAACAGCTTATCAAGACCATAGAAATTTATTTTAGATGTTGAAGAAAACCAAGGTCAAGAAAACCTTTTTGTGCGTCTGAGAAAAGAATAAAATCACAAACTAGTTCATTTTAAAAATTCAAAAATCTGCTACATTTTTTTTTTAT
Organism: Cyprinodon tularosa; assembly: GCF_016077235.1. Lineage (NCBI taxonomy): Eukaryota > Metazoa > Chordata > Actinopteri > Cyprinodontiformes > Cyprinodontidae > Cyprinodon > Cyprinodon tularosa. The sequence continues at coordinate 811,701 of NW_024038037.1, read as the reverse complement.
TATTTGCTCTAATAAATGTTTACTGCAATAGTGAATAATTTATCATAGCAGAAAGTGGAGGGTTCTCATAACTTGAGTAAAAAAATAAAGCTTTTGGGAAAAGCACCCCTCCCCCTCCAATTACAGGCTCCGCCCCTTACCTGTGTTGTCTGGTTGAGGGCGGAGCTCTCCTGCCAGGGAGCCACACTCCCCGGCAGGGAGAACAGAATGCTCCCGTCTCGGACCACCAGCTCAGACAGAAAGGTGACTTTGATGAGGACGGTGGCTCCAGGCGGCAGGTTGCCCACGCTGATGGTGAACACGTCCTACAGAGAAAAGACGTCAGAGAGCCGGAGGGAAAAGGTTTGGTGAAAGGATGAGGATGTGGCTGGACATACAGGAGCTTCCTGGTCCATGAGGTACGCTCCGTGGCCTTTGGCTATAGCCTGCTTGTACTCCCTACGAGCCGTCTGCTTCTCCTTCACCTGAGAACAGAAACACACCAACCACCGGGTTCTTCAGCCAGCAACGCCATGACAAATCTTATTCCTGCTGCTCTGCACTCTCTGCTCTGTCCCTGCTTAGCTGTGTCTTGTCTTTCTGAGCTCTCTCTTCATATCACCCGAATTCAAAACTAAACAAAGGGTCTGGTCAGCTGGTCTCAATGCAATTGAGAAATTTTTCTCAACTGGGAGGCAGGAAAAACGGGACTCTTCCTGTCCTGCTGGGACTTACTTCATGGGATACACCATGGAATCCTGGAAGGCTTGGAGGATGCTGTGTTTCACAATGTTGTCAGTGGAGGATATTGAAGTATGTGTGGATTTTTGGATTTATGATACTCGGATTTCTCCTGTTTGGATTTGGATACCTGATGTATCTATAATTACAGAGGATTTCGGCGGCTATTTGGGCATTGATCAGGCTGCGGCAGCGGTTGATGCCCTCAATAAGGCTGTAAACGAGGAGGACCAGGAGATAAGCCGTATACTGGGTGCAATTGAGCGCAGGCTGGCTGCAGTGGTTGAACTCAAAGGTGAGATGGGATAATATCTTTGATGTGTACGCTCGCTTTGAGGCGGAAAAGCCCAACAAATGTTGAATATTGGATTCGCCACGTAGAGCCAGCAAGAAAAGACTCGAGGCTGATGGAAATTCCTGTGCAGCCTGCTCTTAAAACAATAAGTGTTATTTTGGATTTGGCCTTTCTCTTAAAAAGATGAAAATTGAATTTAAATTAAATTTTAGATGGATTGTATTTTCCCCCGTTTATGTTTGCAGCAGCAGCAGCAGCTCCTTATAGCCTATCGTCCTCAAAACAAGAGGATCTTTAAATGTTTGAAGGAAACAGCTATGAAACACTAGCCTGATGTAGTCCTACTCAATTCTAGTCAGAATATGAGTCTGATGCTGCTCCATAGAGCTGTGATTATGGGGCGTGTTTTGAACGAACCAGGAAAAAAAATGCCTCATGAAACACGTTATAATAAAGATAAATGAGACAAAGGTTCTTGGCTTTATGCCGTCTGAATTCATAAATGTTTCAGCTGTTTTCTAGATGAGGTGGAACCTGATTGGAGACGTTTAGTGTTAGAGGGTTACCTGTCCCACCACGTGTTTCCCATTGATAAAAGCTTCAAACCCGCAAACAGCAGCCAAGTCGTCCAATGGGAAGACGTACTTCGCCTCAATGGGGGCGGAGCTGTGATTGGTGTACTTCTGGAAGATGACGACCTGACAGGAGACAAAGCCGGGATGAGATGCAGCGTACGACCAGCGTGACGTCAAAATGAACCAGAAGTCTAGTTTTTAACCTGAGAGAGCAGGTCTATCAGTTTGCACTTCACATTGACGGCCTGCAGGGGGAGCTGCTCTCCTGAGCTGTTCAACAGTCCGGCCGTTACGTCCTCCAGAGGGTTTTTTATCTTTTCCAGATCTTCATAGTTTGATGAAGGGAACATTTGTCTGGGAACGCCTGAAAGCCAAGAGTTTAAATGCCTTTTACTTTCATAGTTACACAGAAATCAAAAACATGAAGGTTAACCCTTTATAGGGCAATCAGAGAAATACTTTGAAAATCAACAAGAGTGTTATTGGAATCCAGCAAAAGACCTGATTAGTAATCAGGTCTTTTGTTAGATTCCAATAACAATTTAAAAAAAAATTAAGGATATTTTGATGGCAAAAATGAATGTCAATGTAATAACAATAAACGCCAACTTCCCAGATATATTAAGAAAAATAACAAAAGTGCTTCTATAAGAAATTCACTAAAAAGACTGAGAGTGAAAGAAACACATTTTTTTTTGGTCCAACATAACCTTAGAAGCATTAATGCTGATACTGGCACTGACATTTTTTAGATTTTAAACCTAAATATAATTGTTAACTATGCTTATTAACTTTGAACTTTACTTTTGAACATTTCAGTTAGCTTTTTACTAGTGATGGGTCCAGTAAGCCCGATGCGTGGCTGCATGCGTGGAGAGAAGAGAGAAACACTATCGGTGCATCTGTCGTTTCAAGGAATTCACATGACCGATCCAGGAGCAGTGTTGTATAGTAACCAAGTAAAAATACTTCAGTACTGTACTTAAGTATATTTTGGAGTACTTTATACTTTCCAAGAGTATACATTTTTTTGAGAACTTTCACTTTTACTTCACTACATTTACGAACTTAATTGCATACTTTTACTCTGATTCATTTTCAATGTTTGGTTTAGTTACGAAGTAAAAAAAAAAAAAAAAAACGAGCAAGATAAACTCAACTTACTTTTTACTTATACTTTTCACTACATTATTTTAGTACATCTATTGTTACAGTAATTCTTATACTTACGTACAAGCCGTTTCAGATACTTTAAGACTTTTACTCGAGTAACATTTCAGCCAGTGACTTGGACTTTTACCAAAGTCATATTTTGGAGAGGATTTCAGTACTTTATACAACATTGGACAGGAGATGTTTCCAACTGACTGATTCACTAAACTGTGTTTTAAAATGTATAAGTCAACATGATGGATCAGGTAAAAAAATTGTCTCTTCTTTTGTGGTTTATCATTAAAATGATAAAGAATTTTGGAGCCTAAAGGGAATAAGAAAGTTTCAACCATTGCATTTTGATTTTAATTTTCTAATTTTTTCATCCTTTTCCTCTCAGTTATCACCCAACTTATCTGAATTAGAGTTAATTTCAAACTGACTCTTAATTTATTTACTGTTTTAAATGTACTTAGTGTACAAAAAATATGATTTAAAATCCGAGTCCACAAACATCCTCATTTCCCACTAAATCTTTACATTGTGATAAATACTTACACTATTTATTCACTGCATCTAAAAATAATAAATCATATATATTTTCACCCACAATAATTTCTATTCTATCATTGTACTAGGTCATCAAATCAATTCAGTTTAATTTGACAAATAAGCTGCCTGTAGTGTCTTTAAATGTCCAGCAGGTGTCAGTATTCTGTGAGACAGAATCTTTCTTTCCAACTTAATTTCCAGAAGGTAATATATTATTCAAGGGCTCATCTAATTGGTCAGATGCCAAAATCAGATGTGCAGCCATGTAGCAGGATCTTTGCTGAATGGCTGGATATAGATCTAGTGCTTCTAGACCTCATTGAGGGATGGGGGGACTCCATTTGTAAGGGGAATGCATGAGATAAAAAAAAAATGTAACTTGCCCTATAAAGGGTTAACAGAAGTCTAAATACAGGAAGAAACATCATGACACTTTGGGCCAAACCTTGTTATAAAAAGATTGTTCTGGAAAACGAACAGGAAATATTTACAACAAAATGACAGAAATGTTTGTATGCTGTCACCACTGTGACCGTAAATAAATAATAACCTCAATAATTAAGATAAATAAACCAAAAATAGCTAAATACATCAATTTAAAAAAGCTTTAGAAGATAAAGAAGTGATGAAATGATATAAATATTAAGAAACTAAAGAAAAGAAGCTTAAAGGCAGACACACTTTTTCATTTAAAGCTGGTTGATGAGAAAGTGTAGATGAAGAAAAAAAGATAAAACCTGCTTCCTATCTGGAATTCTATTAGAAAACTAAACATGTTGGAGTTTTGTCTTTCTATGGCGTTCTGCAGCTCATCATGGCGGATGGCTGACCTCGCCCTGAAAATGTTCTGACCTGCTTTTTACCAGCCTCTACCTCAACTCATTCATGTCTGAATGCATCGAAGCAAACATCTTATCGTTTATTCTCAGACACCATAGTCTTGTGCATGTCGTCATGGCGACCCAGCGCCAGACTCTGCTGCTCACCTGCGTCCGCCGTCAGGTTGATGTCCGGACTGAAGGGCTTCTGTTGGTCGCCTTTCACTCTGAACTGAACCACATATTTAATCTTCACCTGATCCGGGGAGTAAACCACGAACTCGTCGTCCTGCGGCGCACGGACAGAAACGCACCAGTGACGGGTTTGAACATGGAGACCCTGCTGCTCGTCGTTTACTGCTCTCTGTGCTCGGCGTCTACCTCGAAGTCAGACGGAGTTCCTTTAGTGCGGCGGACTCCATGGACGCTGTGAAAGCCCTCTGGAGGCCTGGTTAGAGTCGGGTCTTTCTTATAGACGTTCTTAAACCATCCCAGAGCCACATCACAAACCAGCAGCAGGCGGGAGCCGTCGGTTTCACTGGGGGAGGAGTACTTCAGACTGGTGCTGTGAACACAAACAGACGCCGTTTGTTCAGATCCATTCCTCACTGCGGTTTAGACGTCCAGAGAAGCAGGACAACTATGACTCTGTTCTTAATCTGATTTTATTCTTTAAATGAAACCAACCTCAGAGCATCACTGAAGTAAATCCCGCTGCCAAGGTTCCCCACATCCGTCCTCTCGATGCCATGGAGCTCCACTCCCACATGAGGAAGCAGCAGACCTCTGAGGAACCAGTCACAGAAATAAACTCATCTTTTCATGTTTAAATAAAACAGAACACACAGGTTTCAGCCACTGTTATACAGTAGTCCTAATAAAAGATGCAGGAAAACGCCTGGATTCAAAAATGTTCTTTAAGAATCCAAATGATCCAACAGCTCTGCATAAAAATGGCTGATCAATTGATCCAGCACCTCCCTGGTCCTGTAGCAGCGTTCATGTGGGGCCAGGGAGTCCATTAGCCTGGTGAGACCATCCTGATCTCGCGAGCTTTCAAGGTTTCACTCGCTAATCAGTCTGCAGACTCTCCGCTAAAGAAAATTTGGAGCCGTTCACCAAACGAATGTCCAATCAGCGTTGGCTTTGAGGCGGGTTGAGGTGTGACGCAACGAGAAGCGCGACAGTTCAGTCTAAAGAACATGGCAGCTTCAGCCGATGAAACTAGCGTTAGCGTGGCTATCGAGCAAGTTTTATCGGAATTACAGAGTATTTCTTCACTGAAAGAAGAGCAAAACACTGCTCTGGAGGCTTTTCTCAGAGGAAAAGATGTTTTTGCTCTTCTCCCGACTGGTTTAAGCAAGAGTTTGATCTATCAATTGGCTCCTCTTCGTCGTCGCTCTGTTAGTACGTCATATGCTTCGTTGATCTGATTGGTTTATTTGGCCCGTCTATCACCAACATAGGCCAATCAGCTAGCCAGTATTTTCGCCCCTTCCCAAAATTACTTCAACGGAAGGTTTCCAGATGGATATGCGGAGCAAATCCATCTGGCGGAGTCAGGTTAGAGTCCATTCCTCCTTTAGGAAAAGTCAGAATGGGTCCAGATTGGGACTAGGAATGTTTCTAGAAAGTAAACATTTTTTTTATCCAGTTTAAACATTTAGTCCAGAAATGTTTGCTGCGTTCAAACCGAACACTCAAAAAAGATTTGAGCATCAAAATTATTTCCATCACGTCATTGTGGCCCGTAGGTTTAGAACATTTTTAAGTGAGAACGTTTACCTCAGACATTGTCCCTTAAGTCGGTTCATCAGGATTATGATCCTACTTTTAAATATCCTGCGTTCGTTCTGAGAGGCAGACCCCCCCCCCCATACCAGTAGGCGCCAGCACTGGGAGGAGCCCCAGTAACAGCTCCCTCAATCACTCAGGGATTTCCCACTGCTGTTCATAGCAGCAGGAAGTTAAAAAAGGTAACATTCAGGTGACGTCACTCAGTCATGTGACACCCAGGACTCCTCTTCCTTGGATGGCGAAACAAACCACCCGTACATAGAACGCCATCAGCTGCTATTGCAGTTTTTCCTCCAAGTTACCTTGAAAACTGCAACAAAACATGGCAAAGAGGTGCTCAGCATTTGGGTGCACCAACCAATGGGAAGAAAGGATCTCGCTTCGGTTAAGACCCAAAAGGCGAGCAGGATGGGTGGCTGCCATGCTTCTGTCTCCTTGAACCCCAGTGGGCCTCAGCAGATGGCCGCTCACACTGAGCCTGGTTCTGCTGGAGGTTTCTTCCTGTTCAAAGGGAGTTTTTCCTCTCCACTGTCGCTACAAGCATGCTTAGTGTGAGGGATTGCTGAAGAGTCAATGAGTCGATGCAATCAGCTGGTTTTCCTTAGATAGAAAACTTCTAATCAATCTGACTGGATGATCTGGTGAACTGGAAAGTGTCTTGAGATGACATGATGTGAATTGGAGCTATAGAAATAAACTTAATAGAATTGAAGAGACAGACCGGGAACCAGCTACGACTAGCAGAATCTACTTTGATCACTCCTTCAACAGTTAGTTGTAGTGATGAGTTCATGAGGCACCATGAAGCGTTTCGACTCGTTTGCAAAATGTCCTGATACTGTGTGACTGAATACTGACACCTACTGGACATTTTAAATCCCTACAGGCAGCCTCTGACAGACTAAAGCCCAGCATAGACTCCGGGATATTTACAATCGCCGCACGCAGCTAGAGCTAAAACTGTACGACAAAACCGCATGGTTTAAAGGTTCACAGCTCACGATGTTTGTTCTCACACTGTGCGACCCGACGCTCTGATGCGATCTACCTGCTCACACTGCACGTCTAAAAACAGTCCGACATAGATCAACATAGACCGCTGTCGCTGCCTTATGCTACGTTCACACCGGATGCAGCAGGAGCAGCAAAATCGCGTCTGCTGCTTCATTTTTACTGCTTGTACCAGTTTCGTTCTGACGCGCGGCTGAAGCAGCTTTGCTGCTCTGGCTGTGCGGTGCAAAAGTGTGTCTGACGCGCGTTGGGCGGAGCTTCTCTATCCTTTCTCTGCCTTGCAGCTATATTTGCTGTGATCAGTGGGAATAAAGTAGTTTTAATATGTTTTTAAGTGAGAAAATACACCTGAAACCTTAATCATTGCAGTCAGTTCATCCAGATTACCATCCTGCCTTCCAATATTTTTTCTGTCAGAGCCGCTCAGACCCCCACATACCAGCGGTGCGCTGTATGGAAGGCCCCATTCAACAGCAGATTCTGGCCGGTCGCCTCCTCGCGGTTCACCGCGGCGGCTGGTAGGTGTTTTTCATGTACGTAATCTAAACTGCAGGCAGCAGGATAATAAAAGCGAACATATTCTGCCGGCAGGTTTCAGCATTTTAAGTTAATAAACAGTTTCAGAGGAGTGATCATAGCGCTCTGTGTCAGCAGTGCTGTATCTCTCTCCCTGCCAGCTCTCAGATCAGCTTCTCTGATTGGTTGACGCGGCGTGTCGAGCAGCAAAAGTTAAATTTTTCCATCTCGAGCAGCAGCGTGTTTGCTTAAATGCTCCCGACGCGCTGCTTCAGCTGCTCAAAACGCGCTGTGGGATCTTTTGGTGCGCCTTGACGCGCGTCAACCATTGACTTTGCATGTAAACTCGCTGCCTCTGCTGCTCCTGTTGCGTCTGGTGTGAACGTAGCATTAGCAGCGTGGTCAACGACAACTGGTCCTCATAATGATGGTGAAATTGGAAAAAATGGTCCTTACTCTGAGGGCTAGACAGGCATCTCTCACACACACACACAGCTTGGACTTCAGACAACAGATGATAGATGGGTGTGAATTGACCTAAAGTTCTGTTTTTGTGACATCAGTAAACTGAGCGTTCTCAGCCTTTAGACTCTCCTTCAGTCCGGACTCACCTGGACAAGATGCCTACAAAGTTCCTGGGGCTGGACGAATGGAGGAGGGGCTTGATGTTCCTGAGCTCACTCCTGAACGTCTGAAGCTCCACCCCTCTGCTGACACGGAGGATCTGCTGGATCTCAGCAGGCCTGAAAACCCAAAGAGACGGTTAGTTCTGCAGCTCTGTGGTAATAATCTGTATTTTTTTTATAGTAATGGAGGACCTGTCGGCCAGCAGGGCGGAGATGTTCTGGAACTCAGCGCTGCTGGGGGGAACAGCCTCGATGCTGCAGCGAAGGGAGCGGTACTTCCCCACGGAGGATGGCGTGGAGCAGGTCATCTCCGTCACGTTTAGAAAATCTCGGATTAACTGGAGGAAAATAAATCAAGAACTTCACCGTGTGAGGAAACATAGAAACCTGTAACCTGAACGTGTGCTAATACCTGACAGAGGTCTAGCTTCTGAGACAGAAGCTTTGCGGTGGGAAACGGTGGTCTGGCATCTTTGTGAGGGAGCAGGGTGTAAACCTCCTCCAGGAGAGACGACGCCTCAGACGGATTTCCCTCCTTCAGTTTCCTCTGAGCCTGAAGCAGCAGGCCCTCGGCTCTGCTCACCTGAAACAATCACAGCTTGGTCAGGACGCGGCCTCGGGGTGAACTCAGATCTGTAGATCCATGCAAACCTACATCGTTCAGGCTGAGCTGAGAGATGGGAACTCTGAGGATGTTTCCAAGGCAACCAAGAGCTTCGGTCCACAGCATCTCTACGAACAACGCCACCTCAGGGGACAAGGTGCTCGAGTTCAGCTTGTTCTCCAGCAGCAGCTGAGGGTCAATCAGAGAGACGACCGATGAGCTGATGCTGCTAACGGAAACAAACCAGCTAACGAAACAAACCAGCTAACGGAACAAACCAGCTAACGGAACAAACCAGCTAATGGAACAAACCAGCTACAGATCCAGAAACCTCAGCTTTTCTAAATCACCTTAAGCAGCTAATTTAATCTGACCGCCTTAAGAGGACAGATGGTGATTTGTTGGTTTATTGACTGGATATGAACATAAATATAAACAAATTACACATTCTGACGAAGTTTAGACTAATCCTTCCAAAAAAAAAATTAAAAAAAACAACCCAGTGGATTTTGTTTCCAAGTTTGAAGACGTTTCGCTTTGGATCCAGGAAGCTTTTTAAATACAAAATGTCAGAAATAGTTCCAGGTTTTATCCAGCAGTCCAACAAAGCCTGTTTTTGTTCAGAAAACATGCAAATTGAAACGGACGAATGGGTCCACCCTATTGGAATGGGGTTCATTTGGCATTTTTTTGTTAGCCTCAATGCCCCATACCTGCCTATGTCTCTGAAAGGGGCGTCGTTAAAGTCGTAGGGAAACAGCTGTTCCAACAGTTACATTTGCGAATTCTCCCGAGTGGTGCACAACTTTACACGAGCAAATAGACAAGTGAATGTGATTGGTCGTTTATCAAGGGGGCGGGATTGTTGTGGCGGAAAGTTCGCAAGCTAGCTTGGTTGTGGCTGGTTTGTGGGAAGCATCTTGCTAACCAGTTAGCAACTTAGTGCTAGCAGGTTCCCAATGGGAAATTCCATTGGGACCAAGTAGCACTAAATTGGTGACTTAGAAACGACGCTGTCAAGGAACGCTATGGACAGCGGAAACATAGAGGAGGAGAGTTTAGTGTCGGAGGTCGTGGATGAGTCTCCTCCGTCCCGTTTCAACGGAGCGCTCACAGAGCTCAGAGTATTAAGTTAAAAGTTCTCTTTTCTGTTGCCATTGTTCAATAAAAGTGTTTTAAGATCATTTGAGGCGAGAACATTATACTTTTAAGTGAAACTATAGGGCCCATTTAAGGATTTAATGCGTAATTTAAAAAAAAAATGCAGAAGTTGAGGGACTACGGCAACATGCAGTGTTTCCAGGCTAACGGCAGCCAGGGCTAACGTTAGCCCTGGCTGCTGCAGCCAGGGCTAACGTTAGCCCTGGCTGCAGTAGCCAGGGCTAACATTAGTCCGTCTGCAGTAGCCAGGGCTAACATTAGTCCGTCTGCAGTAGCCAGGGCTAACATTAGTCCGTCTGCAGTAGCCAGGGCTAACATTAGTCCGTCTGCAGCAGACAGGGCTAACGTTAGTCCGTCTGCAGTAGCCAGGGCTAACATTAGTCCGTCTGCAGTAGCCAGGGCTAACATTAGTCCGTCTGCAGTAGCCAGGGCTAACATTAGTCCGTCTGCAGTAGCCAGGGCTAACATTAGTCCGTCTGCAGTAGCCAGGGCTAACATTAGTCCGTCTGCAGTAGCCAGGGCTAACATTAGTCCGTCTGCAGCAGACAGGGCTAACGTTAGTCCGTCTGCAGTAGCCAGGGCTAACATTAGTCCGTCTGCAGTAGCCAGGGCTAACATTAGTCCGTCTGCAGCAGACAGGGCTAACGTTAGTCCGTCTGCAGTAGCCCTCTCTCTGCATAGCCGTGTGTGAAGTACCGCTGGCTCTGATGGCGATTTTTTTGTTTTATTTGGCAAAATGTTCATTTGATTTGTGTTTATCTGACTGTGTTCATTATTATTCCCCCACTAAATGAAAAAATTAAGAATTTATAATAATCTAGAGACTTTTAATAACAAGAGGTGAAAAGCAGCTCCAGACGAGCCGAGCGTGTGCTGATGTCACAATTTCGCTTCTGTTCCAATTGACCCATATTTATGCTGCGTGCTCCTGTTCTCCCAGAGTCCACACTTTACCGTGTTCCTCTCAAGAACATCCATGGCGAGAACACGAGTCCATACTCACGTTGTTGTGAAGAGAAACGGCCAACAATTCGCTCTCTAACTATTCACCTGTAACGGTCACCGCTGCTCTACGAAGATTCTGATTTCAACCGTTGCGTATATTAGCAGCGGCGTATGAATCAAGATTTTATGAACGAAAAAATGTTATTGGCAGATGACTGTTGATATGATTGGCCGTATTTAACTGTTCAGGCTGACGTAGAACTAACTGGCCTGCAGAAGATAACGGAAAAAACAACAACACACAGATTTTAAATCAAGTTTTTTTATTGAAATTCTGGTTTTTGGGACAATATTGTCCGATAAAGTACATTTATATATATGTTTAAGCCAGATTTGAAAATGTAAAAATGATTTCCCTACGACTTTAAAGCGAATTGTTGGTCTGGCTGAACAGTCGTCTGTTACGCTGTGTGGGGGTGGGGGGATGCGATGATAGCGGGAAGGGATTAAGTCAATCACTGCATTGTAGGTTTTTGAAAACTGAAATCTAAGTCCACCCCTCCTCGGTTTAAGGTTGTTTTTTCTTTCTAAACATCGATGGCTTCCTTCTCACCTTAAACCAACCAACTTTAAACCGGGGGGGGGACAGGCTTTAAAATCCTTCTGTTAGTCCTGAAATCACTGAATGGCTTCGATCCAAACTACATTACAGGCTGGTTGGCAGTGAATCGACAGTCAGACCTCCCATGTCAACTGGATCTAGTCTGATGCAGAACTAAACATGGAGAAGCAGCTGGAAAAGTGTTGAAATAAGCTTTCTAATTATAATTAGTTTTCAATGCAACATTCTTTCAATTTATAATTAATGAATCACTTTATATTCAAGAATTATAAACTTATGTACTTTTCTTTTTGTGCTGTCCTATATTTTTTTCATGTGCTATAGAGATAAACCTGCGTTGCCTTCCGGGTTTGATGTGGTCTGAGCTGTTTCCTGTCACAGCGTTCATCTACACACAGAACCTTCTCCCACATGTCTGCCGTCTCCTTTGTTATCACTCTGACTAAAAACAATACGCCTAGAGCCACAAAACCTGCTTGACCTTAAAAAAACATTCTGTTTTATGAACTTTTTAAACTAAAATCTATAAAATAATTCATTGGAAATCAAAGAACCAGATTCTAGACGATGTTTCCTGCTAAAACTCACAAAAGGACCAACAAAAAATGTTCACCTTTAAAATTATTTAGGGGTATCAAATTAAAGGTAGACCAAACTTTCAATACCTTTCTGTTCATAAAACCAAACATATTGCGTTTTAAAAAGGTCATTTCCTCTCTTTATGAATGATGAGTGTTCATTTTATTTACTTTCTACTGTAAAGTATTTGCTAAGGCTGTTGCTCTGCAGTGTCTTGGCATCAGGAGTCGTTTTTCCACTTTTAGATGTTTTGAAAAGTAGCTTCATCTGGTCTGTTCCTGTTTGGCTGTGACTCCATCCTGGAGAGAAATATCAGCTGTGCTGCTGCCATCAACACCTTTGTTTCTAGATGCTGGAGCTTGGCCTGTTTTCCAGTGTAGTCCTGTTTCTCTGACTGTGACTAACTGGATGTGCTCTCTTCATCCTCTGACATGGGAGCTGGCTCGGAGCTCGTCTGCCTGGCTGTGTGTTTCCTGGACGGGGCCGCCTGTGGAGCTGGTTGACAGTTGCCTTTTGTATCTATGCTTCTTTTTCTATGTCTGCTTCTGTCTCCTTGAACCCCAGTGGGCCTCAGCAGATGGCCGCTCACACTGAGCCAGGTTCTGCTGGAGGTTTCTTCCTGTTCAAAGGGAGTTTTTCCTCTCCACTGTCGCTACAAGCATGCTTAGTGTGAGGGATTGCTGAAGAGTCAATGAGTCGATGCAATCAGCTGGTTTTCCTTAGATAGAAAACTTTGAATCAATCTTACTGGAGGATCTGGTGAACTGGAAAGTGACCTGAGATGACATGATGTGAATTGGAACTACTGGAAAAACTATCAAGTAAATAAGTAAAAATGTCTAAAATTAAGTGTATTTACCCTTCATTTGAGTCAGTAAATGAGATAGTTTGCCAATGGAATGAGTATTTTTACTCTTAAAATAAGAAAATTAGATACTATGCACTTGAAATAAGACAATGCAATTGTGTTTTCTTATTTTAAGTGTAAATTGTCCTGTTTCATTGGCAAAACGTTTTACCTCCTTAATCCCAGAACAAAAGCGCTTATTTTGAGAAAAAATGACTCATCTAGATTTCAATTTCTTCCAGTAAAATAAACAGAATTGAGTTTAAATGAAAGCAGCAACGATGCTTTTAGGTTGAAGTTTATTTCAATGTCCCTGTTTGCTCAAAGTAGCTGAAACTTGTTTGGATAAAGCTGGATTTAAAACCCTCCCAGTGTGAAGTAGTGAAATCCTTCGTCTGACCAGAACAGACAGAAAACCGCTGTAGGAGCAGATTACTTTTAAAAAATATATATAATTAACAAGGTTTTTCTTTTTGGTGGATAATCTAGCTAAGTTTATTCTACTTTATTGTTTGATATCTGCTATTAGATTAAGTTTTTTGTTCATTGAGTCATGCTCCTTTGTTTCTGGTTATTTATGATTAGTTTTAGGGATGCACGATACTGGGATTTTGGCCGATATCCGATATGCCGATGTTTTAAAACTCATGTAGCCGATAACCGATATCGATACCGATGTTAAAGCTGGACAAAAATAAGTAGTCATTGAAAATAGCAGTTTTGTTATCCATTTCTGACACTTTGAAAAATAATAAACTCAAATATATTTTCATATGCTGATATCAAATTGATTTTTAAAAACGCGGTATCGATCTATTTTACTTTCAAAATCTCGTGAAATTTCATCGTTCTGTTACAAACTCTCGTGATATTTTGCAAATTCTTGTGAGATTTTGTTAGTAAAATAGATCGATACCGCGTCAATATATCAACATATAAAAATATGGCAACATTTGGTGAATTTTCGGGGGATTTCGTAGCATAACGATGACATATAGCAATATTTCATTAGTAAAAGAGATTGATATGGTGTTTTTAAATGGCAATATATCAGCATATGAAGATATTGGGATATTTTAATGGATCAATATTTTTTCCCTCGTCTTTAGAAGTTTTTAAGTCTGTAAAAAAGAAGTTTTTGAGGAAGAAGAAGAAGTAGTATTTTATTTTTTTTTTTAGACTTTAGAAACTCAGAAGCTGATCAAATATCGGGTTAAATATCGGTGAGGTGGCCGATGTCCGATATTCAGTTTTAAGGCCGATACCGATAGGGGGCCCATTATATCGTGCATCCCTAATTAATTTGGGTGAATTATTTTCATAAATAGGCTGTCAATGGTAGAACCAGCATGCATCTGGGTGGGCTGCTATGCAGGAGAAGCATGGAGGAAATGTTTGTCCTCTTTTGTTTGCTTACCTGAGGAGAAATAAACTGAGAAAACTGAAGGAGTTTACCTGGAACATTTTTTCTTTTGCCTGCGTAAATCATGCATCTGCAGCCTTTGTGAACGTTTTTTCGGTTTTATCAAAGTTGGGCCACAACAGCCGGAAAAATCTTTGTTATTTATCAATAACAGTATTTCCTTCCTTCTTATTCCAGTTTTTATTAACCCATCATATAAAATCCCTGATCAATAATCCAGGGGGGGTGAATACTAATTAAACCCCCAGAGGTGTTGCCCCATTGGCCTAAACAGGATGTGAGGCGGAGCAGACTGTGTATCTGACCTGCTGCAGGGGGGCGGAGCCAAGCGGCTGCACCTCAGCAGGGACGTCGCCCTTCAACTGCAGGTCGGAGTGCTGTAGTTCTTCAGTCAGCTGTTGGTAAACGTCCACGGCTTTATCTGAGGTGGAGGGAAACACCAGCCGGTCCATCACAGCCGCCTTCTGAACAGACAGACACTGCAGGTCAGAATGGAAGCTGCTTTGATTTATCAGTGAGAGCAGAGATTTGGGTCAGAGTCAATCTGATGTCTGTAAAGAGAGCAACCATTTGCAAAAAACTGGTGTAAACCTCTTCCTCCATAACCCCGCCCCCTTAAGTCCTCTTAATGATGTCATACTTTTGCCGCCACATCGTCCTGCCAGTATCTGGCCACACGGTAGCGCCGCCCCTCCTCGTCCGCGGCGCTCTGCAGCTCCAACACGCACCACGTGCTCCCGTTATCCTGCAGACACACCGGCTTCAGTTTGAGCCGCAGCATCAGGACCAAAACTAACTGAACAAACAGATAAAACTGCTTCACCTGTCCGAAAAACGAGTACAGCGCCACCTGGAAATCATCAGGGAACGCCGGGAGATCAGAGTCCGATTCATGGAAAATTCTGGGTTAGTTAACAGAATGAGGCGAGGGTTAAATTTAGCTTGAATTTCTATTTTCAGAATGATTTTATGTTCTATGGTTGTTTTATAAACTAGGAAGTTATCGTGGCTCAGTGATGAAGATCAGACATGATGTGCTGAAGATGATGATGATGGTCCCACCTGAGCTTCTCATCCTTTCTTTCCTTGGTTTGTTGTGCTGCTGGATGAAGAAACATTATTAGACACAGAAGAAACATTTCACAACTTTTTAGAACATTTTTATCAAAGAAATAGATTCCTAAAAATTCTATGGTGGCCCAAAGGCCCAAAGTTCTACTACTTTATTCCTCTCCCCAGTTATTTATGAGCCCTTCTTTTCCCTGCCTTTATAGGTGTGTCCCTAAACTCCAGCGTGTCCTGTGCCTCCCACCAGGCCTCCTCCTGATAGGACACGCCTGGAACACCTCCCACCAGGAGGCAACCAGGAAGCATCTATGACTCCAAACCCATCTGTTCCAGCTCGCTTATCTGTGAATGCGCTGCTCTTTTCCCCATACATAACTGATTTTATGTTCCTGTATTTTTGTAATTTCATCTTCTTTTTATTTATTTTTTGTATTTTCTATAAAGTGATCTTGAGTGTCCAGAAAGGCGCTGTTAAATAAAATGTATTGTTATTATTATCTGGAATAGACGCCACCTCCGCTGGCTCCTTTCGAAGTGGAGGAGCAATGGCTCTACTCCGAGCTCCTCCGGCTAACTGAGCGTAGCGACGTGGAACGCCACATCTGGCATCGCTTCAGAAAACGATGCAGGAGCATCTGGGTGGAGATGCTTTTTCTAACTCAGTGGAAAACCTCGTTACAAGGTAAGAAGGTCATACACTGCAAAAACAATCTAGAATTAATTCAACATTTCTTAAATTAAGTGTTTTTACCCTTAATTTGAGCAGGTAAATAAGATGATTTGCCAATAGAATGAGTATTTTTACTCTTAAAATAAGATAATTAGATAATATGCACTTGAAATGAGACAATGCAAATGGGTTTTCTTATTTTAAGTGTAAATTGTCTTGTTCAATGGGCAGGATGTCTCTTTTACCTCCTCAATCCAAGAACAAATGCACCTTTTTAAAGAAAAAATTACTCTAGATTTAGATTTTTTCCAGTGTATAATCAAGAACTATATACCAATCTAATATAATCATTTGCATCTATATCACAGCTTAGGCACTTACAGTGCAACCGCTTATAGAAGATTAGATAAAGATAAGAATAAAATAAGAATAGAAAGAAAACAAGACAAGGATAGTATACGGAAGAGGAATAGGGCCACTGAAAAAAAAAAAAAAGTTAACTGATTTTTTTATTTTATTTCAGTATAGTATGGGAATACTTTTTTCTCAGAATTCTGACTTTTTCCCATGTTAAACTGAAATAAAATTTAAAAATCAGTTAACTTATTTTTTTTTTTCCTCTTCCGTAATAGTAAGTGTGTGCTTCCTGAATAATAAGTAAAACAGGTTTCTAAAGCAGGACGCGCCTTAGACCAGACGCTCATCTCCTGTTTCCAAAGTTCATCACAAACGACTGCAGAAAGCTTTTCTACTATGATAACTACTAATGTTATTCTGATAAACATGAATCCTGAACTGCAGGCCTACATAATAACCTAACAGGTGATGATGAACTGTTACAGTCAGTAGCTTAGTGTCAGTCAGACCAAGCTTTCCTCCACTCATTCAGGCAGCCATTATAAGCTGTGAGGCTGGAGAAGCTGCAAGGGCTGCTGGGAAATATCAAGATGGAGAAAACATCACCATTTATCCTAGTTTTGTATTAAGGAGGATTTTTTTTAATGTTTGTAGTCTGTTCATGCTAAGCTAACAATACGTTCTGCAGGTTGCAGTTGTAAATATTAACATAAAACATTTAGAGGGGAAAAAACCAGCTGGAGCATTTCCTGTTTATTTTTATTGCATAAATAAAGAGCTGGAATAAAGAGCGACTTCATCTTGGTGTCAGTGTGAGTTACTAACCTGCTGGCGAACATGCAGCAATATCAAGGTGAAAGTCATCATTAGTATAGACCTAGCTTAATGCGGCACATTAACGCACTGATGAAGTTTTCAGGTGTATACATATTAAAACTACTTTATTCCCACTGATCACAGCAAATATAGCTGCAAGGCAGAGAAAGGATAGTGAAGCTCCGCCCACCGCGTGTCAGACACACTTTTGCACCGCGCAGCCAGAGCAGCAAAGCTGCTTCAGCCGCGCGTCAGAACTAACTGGTACAAGCAGCAAAAATGAAGCAGCAGACGCGATTTTGCTGCACCAGCTGCGTCCGGTGTGAATGTAGCATTAGGGATGGAACGGTTCGGTTCGGTTCGCGTGTGTTGCGTTCGGTTCATGCGCTGCTCCTTTTTCTCATAGGCGAAGCGTTTACACTCCAGAGCAGAAGGTGGCGGTACTGCGACCAAAGCCAACCACCAGTAGTAAACAAGAAGAAGAAGCGAAGCAGCGTAGCCGGGTGTAGCAGAAAAAAATCGGTTGTTGTGGAGAATTGTGTGGGTATGGCGAGTGGGAAAGAACAGGAGTTGGAAGACGCGCCAGCAGCACTTTATAGGTCTGCTGTATGGGACCGCTTTGCATTTAGAGTGACCTACGATGACGGCGGAAAGAAAGTTGTGGATAAAAACAGTGTGCAAGCATTGTGCAACACGTTTAGTTAATGCTAACAGCAACATGACCAACATGTCAGGCTAACAATCAACATATACTGAACCGAAAACCATGACCATGAAACCGTGAACCGAACCGTGGATTTTGTGAACCGTTCCAGCCCTAATATATAGTGTGTGTGCTAAACTAGAATAAAAAAACGATTATTTTGCAAATCGCTCAATCTGTTAATTACTTCTTTTCGATTATTAATTAGATAGCAAAAGCTTCTTTGAAGAACACTGTTTACGGAATTGAAGCAGGTGAAACTTTTTTAATTTTTACCCTTAAGGAGTTCTGGATAAAGCATATAAACAGACAAAAAAATGTTTCTAAATATTTTAAGTATCTTAGGTTTATATTTCTGAAGGTATTTTATGGTTGCAGGGATGTAATTAGATCCCCAATAATAAATGAATATTGATCGATGTATTGTTCATTCCTGAGGTGTTTCTACATGAGAAGCAGCTCAGAGACTCAGAGGAAATTACAGACATCTACAGAGCAGGTTCCTCTGCATGTGGTCAGACCTTCAGCAGCTAGCGGAGCTCTGCTCGCTAACTGCACAGGTGGAGGAGCTGGAGATGAAGCAGCAGATGCAGTGTCCATCTGGTATCCATCCACGGGCAGAAGAGCTCCTCTCTCCACGCAGTCGTGCAGGTAATTCAAGCCGACCACCGGCGTCTGGTGCTTCTGGATGCTGCGCAGCCTGTTGGAGCTCAGGTTGGACACATCCGTGGTCACCACCAGAGAGCACTGTGGGAAATGTAGGCAGAAAGTGATGCTGCTTTGATAAAACCAGGACAGCTGTCAGCATGTCTAACTCTACTCTCTGAAACCGATCCATGCCGAGTTCCTTATGGCCGTTTACACACCATGCTAGCTCGGTTCCTCGCCTCCTAGTGGCCATCTATGGTACTACTGCTCTCTAGGACACTCTAGACCTGGAGTCGGTTTCTTTCAATTTCTTTTCTCATATTCAGCTGATTTTGTTGGTGACGTTGGTTTGGAAAAAATGAATTTTTGCTGCTCTATTCGCCACATCAACCAATCAGAGAAGCTGATTTGGGAGCTGGCGGGGAGAGGGACACTGAAACTGTTTATTAACGCCTAAATTAACGTAAAATGTGGAAACAAGCTATCCATTCATCCATTTTCTGTCAAGCTTATCCCAAGCAGGGTCATGAGGGGTGTCTATCTCCAGAGAGGCGGGGTCCACCCTGGACAGGGCGCCAGTCCATTGCAGGCAACACAGAGACAAACAGGACAAACCATTCACACACACACTCACACCTAAGGAGAATATAGAGAAGCCAATTAACCCAACAGTCATTTTTTGGACTGTGGGAGGAAGCAGGAGTACCCAGAGAGAACCCACGCATGAAAATTCCATGCAGAAAGGCCCCAGGCCAGGAATCGAACCCAAAACCTTCTTGCGGCAAGGCAGCAGTGCTAACCACTGCGTCATTAAGCAACACCCTGCCAGCAAAATATGTTTGCTTTTATTATTCTGGTGCCACACATGAAAACCACTAACATCTACTTCCAGCCGCCACCAACAGTAGGGAGAAACCCCCAAGAGGCAACCGGGCCTGAGGCAGCTGCTGCTGGGGATTCCCAGTGACAGCCGGTATGTGGGGGTCTTAGCCATCCATCCATCTTTTTCCGCTTATCCGGGGTCGGGTCGCGGGGGCAGCAGCTTAAGAAGGGAGGCCCAGACTTCCCTCTCCCCAGCCACTTCTTCCAGCCCCTCAGGAGGAACCCCAAGGCGTTCCCAGGCCAGCCGAGAAACATAGTCTCTCCAGCGTGTCCTGGGTCTCCCCCGGGGCCTCCTCCCGGTGGGACATGCCTGGAACACCTCACCAGGGAGGCATCCTAACCAGATGGCCGAGCCACCTCAACTGGCTCCTTTCGACGTGGAGGAGCAGCAGCTCTACTCCGAGTCCCTCCCGGATGACCGAGCTTCTCACCCTATCTCTAAGGGAGAGCCCAGCCACCCTACGGAGGAAACCTATTTCGGCCGCTTGTATCCGCGATCTTGTTCTTTCTGCCATGATCCAGAGTTCATGACCATAGATGAGGGTAGGAACGTAGATCGACCGGTAAATCGAGAGCTTTGCTTTTTGGCTCAGCTCTCTCTTCACCACGACGGACCGGTACAGCGCTCGCTTCACGGCAGACGCTGCACCAATCCGCCTGTCGATCTCCCGCTCCCTTCTTCCCTCATTCGTGGACAAGATCCCTAGAAGAAGCTGGCTCTAGGGGGGTCTGAGCGGATCACATAATCTTGATAAACTGACTCCACAGATTAAGTTTTCAGGCAAAATTTCTCACTTAAAAATCTATAAAAAATTCCGCTCAGCTCTTGGTGGCCATTAGGATTAGTTTTTTTTATAAGAACTTAAGGGAATTTAAATACAGCCAAGATATAACATGGCTAGAAAACTTTCCAACAAAGAAAGGAAATATGAAAGGGGAAGATGAGCCAGGAGGAATGAATGATGAATGCTGGATGTAAGAAATAAAAGGGCCAGGACAGAAAAATTACTTTTGGAAAGAACGCTTTAAGTAAACATGGATTCTAGTGGCCACTGGCCAGATTAGAGTTTTTAGAGCCAAAAAATAAAATAAAATAAAACTTATCCAGTACTATAAAATACTCAAAAATATATTAAAACTGCTTTTAATGGAGATGAGGCGGTCTGCTCATTCGCACTCAACAGTGATCTCGGGTACCGTTCTCAGACCGATCTCTGCATGGTTTTGAAAAACAGGGTAAATGAGGCTTATTGATAAATGTGTGACACGGTTTTCCATCTGATCACTGATGTCCTTCAAGCTTTGCTCTGACTGTTAATCTATTTGGTTCAATAACGGCACAGAGTCGTCAAAATGTGGCTAAAAACTGGCTCGCCTGTTTATTGACGATGAACGAAAAGCTGCCTCCGTTCATCGTCACGGCTGACTTCAGCTTCTTCTTCTCCTTAAGCGGAACATTTTTCAGCTCCAGAAGGACGAAGCAGTTGTCAAACACGCCCATCCTGCAACAGAGAGGATGAGAAAAGAAGTTAAACAGGGAACAGATCTCCACCTGTTGCTATAATAATAGGTTTAGTGGTAGAGTAGAAATTGCAGACGTTTCCTCTGAGTTACAGCGACGTGGACAGATTTAAAGTTGCAGGAAATCCTCAAATTTCTACTTTAGCAATTGAGTAAATATCCTTCCATTAAAGCACTGCATGCTGTGATTTATGTTTGTTTTAAGAATGAGACGAAGATGACAGAGAGAGCTGAAGAATGATGCAGCCAGGCTGTGATGATGATGATGATGATGCTCCATCAGCATCACTCAGCTAATACAGTAGCAGCCATTCAAAATGGCCCTTCCCATTTTAAAAGTCAGCGGAATGGCAACAAAATCCCCTCCATCTTCCAGCCACTGGCCTTCTCCTGGACCTGCATATTCTTTTACTATGACTCAACCCTTCAGTTAATTACAGGGTCTGACCAGGAGATGGCGCTTCTCTTTAGATCTTAATGTCCACAAATCATGACAGTAAGAATGTTTTAGATGTTTATAAGGGAATTGTAGGGAACCAGCCAGAGTTTGGATAGATTCTAAGGCTGGTTTTTAAAATGCCTGCCCAAGTTCCAGGAGATCTGAACCACTTCCTGTAGCGGTCATGTGGTACGGCGGTAGCGAGGCTTCGGACGCCTCTGTTTCAGAAACACAAGGATGTCAAAACCAAATGAAAAGGAATGGTGAAGTAAAAATGTGATTTCAAAATGCTGTGGTGTAAATCATTATGAGACAAAAATAAAAACATCTTTTAAAAATGTTGGTGTGAATAAATATGAAAAAATAAAAAAGGTTGCAGTGCAAATACGGAACAAAAAAAAAAAAAAACCCCACCTGACATAAATACACAAAGACAAAATAAAGACAAAATAAAAATGTATAACAGAAAAGAATTGAATTAAAAATAAACTAGAAGAAAAGCAAGAGGAAAAGTAAAAATAAAAGTGTAAGTTAAAATATATATTTTTTTATGAGTAATGGATCAATTGTTGAAGAAATATCTTCTTTTTATAACTTTGTCACATTTAATGGCACATAAATATATATTATTGGCTCATTTTTCAAGCAATTTTATATTATTAAGTCCTTCATTTATTTCTGTAGGTATTTTTAATTATGGCAGGATCGGTCCTCCATAGCTTCCAGCCATGGCGTCCTGCACGAGCATTGGGGGGTCAGGGTACGAGCACAGGGGGGAGGGACTAGCAGGCGACCATGATTGACGTGTCAGAAACCAATAGTGTAAAACAGACCGTCTTTTGTGATTGGTTGGGGTTATTCATTGATTTCTCACTGTAGCGCGGACCATTTATTTTAGTTTCACTTCCAGACCTTCTATTTCAATGCTTGCTAAGCGGCTGTGGGGAGATCTGTACTACATGGTAAAAAAAAAAAAAAAAAAATGCGTCAGAAAAGATCTCCTACTTACGACGGAGTATTAGGGCCATACATGAAGAGAAAAAATATTTTTGCCATGACGAGATTAAACTCGACATGTCGACTTTAAACTCGCCATTTCGAGAATAAAGTTGAAATGTCATGTTGAGTTTAATCTCGACGTGTCGACAATAAAGTTTAAATTAGTTCAAGAGAGCCAACCGCTGCACAGGATACATGCACAGAATCCTATACAGTTGCAGCACGTTAAAGACTACCTTCATTCTTAAAACGCAGACTGAGCTGTGGAGCGCGGTTGCTCTTTTCTCCAAACTTTGGAATGTCGAGATTAAAGTCGCCACGATATATCAACTTTATTCTCGAAATGGCGAGTTTAAAGTCGACACGTCGAGATTAAACTCAACATGACATTTCAACTTTATTCTCAAAATGTTGAGTTTAATGTCGACATGTTGACTTTAAAGTCGACATGTCGAGTTTAATCTCGTCATGGCAAAAACATTTTTTCTCTTCATGTGTGGCCCTAATACTCCGTCGTACCTACTGCACCTTTAAATGGAAAAGGAAAAACAACTGCTAAAATCCCAGATTATGTTACAAACTGTAGTTCTGCCCTCCACCAGTAGGTGGTGACATGTTCACATGGAGCCTCATGAACTGTGGGGATCATTGAAGCAATTTGGCCAAACTGTTCTATGAAGCTTCATCTCAGCATCACTAGATAAAAGGCAAATAAAATAATATATAATATATTTCTGTATCTTTTTAATGGGTTTGTTTTATATATTTCTTTCTTATTATATTAGATGGCCCCATGCCTGTCTTTGCTAAGGGCCCTAAATTTCTTAACTCCGCCCCTGGTCTAAAGTTTATTTAAGCTCCATTATTACAGATTTTTAATAAAAATGGTTTCATGACAATAAAACGAGTTTTACATCGAAATAAAAAATAAAATGACTCATTCTAAACTATATTTTTCAGTTGTCAGAACAAACATAAACATCAGATAAGATCAAATATTTCCAGTAAAATCAGAGTAACTTCTTAGAGAGAAACGCGGAAGTGAAGCTACTTTAAAACCCGCAGAATCTGCAGAAAAGCCGCAGAAACCTCTCAGATCCGCTGCTGTTTCTGCGCATTAAAGCATTAAAAGCTCTGCTTTAAACTCAGGCTGTTTTATTCTTAACTTTTCTAAAATCAAATAAACTTCAGAGAAATATTATTTATCTTTGATTCGCAGTAAAACAGAACAAAATGTTCATATAGTTTGAGTTTTTTACCTGTTTTGATGCAGGAAGTAAAAAGGTTCTTCGCTCTGGAGAAATTTCCCTTTCAGCTGTCAGACAGAAAACGGATGGAGATCCTTCAAAATAAAAGCCCTGAAAACTTCCTGAAGGAGACCTGGAAGCAAAACTAAACGTTATTTATTGTGTCTGTCACCCTTAACTTAATTATCAAAAATCTGCTGTTGAAACAATAAAACAAATGTAAAAGTATTAAAGTAAGCCTGTCCCTTTTTAAGATTATAATTACTCCTATTTTGTGTATTTTTATGTAGATTATCTTTTAAACAAATCATTTTGAAAATTACATTCTATACGCATTAAAGCATCACTGGAGACACTTTTGTCTGGGTTTGTTCATGCTTATTTTCTTTTTAAATTCAATATGTTTCTGTTTTTATTTCCAAATGTGAAGCTGATGATTGAATCTGTTTCTCTGACCGGAAGTGAACTCCTTCATTCACTGTAACTTCACAGGTAATCAGCTGATTTCCTGCTTCTGAGCAAAGTTCCTGTTACTCAGCTGCAGCCCAATGCTGCCCCTAGTGGAAGAAAAGAACAAGTACAAACAGATGACTATTTTTTTTATTTTCTAAATGAAATTTAAAAAATCTTTTATTGTCCCACAGAGAATCCAGATGTGTTGATAGTAAAGAAAAAAGGTAGAAATGATAGAAACAGGTTCACCCATCAATAAAAGACAAAAAATCTATTAAATCTGGAAGAACAACAGCAGAAAACTTTAAATAGATAAAGAAATTTATCTTATGTTGATCTACAGAGAATAAATATAGAATAAAAGCTGCAGGATGATTTTATCTAAAGTTAATAACGGTTTAAGAGACTCTTGCCTGTCATGGTGTAGTGGGGAAAAAGTATTCAACTATTCATCCTATTTAAATAAATGGAGATCTATGGATTTTAATCAGTCGGCTCTTTATTTTCATCTCTGCAAAGAGAGAACGTTTCATCATTCATTCCTTACTGCTCTGTAATCAGCCCTGTTCTGCCTGAGCAGCGTTCGTTCCTCCTTACTTACAATGATGGAAAATAGTCAGAGTCAAAACAAATTACAGACGTTTTGGTTAAACAGTAACATGTTATGAATAAACCTGAGAAAGAATCTGGTTTGTTTTGGGAAGAAGCTACGTCTGCTCTGCAAACATCCTCACACAGGAGAACTGTGTGGCCTTGCAGGTGGAACAGACTGAGTGAAAACTTTTATAGTGAGTTAATGGGATAAATTAATATATGAAATAAAAGAAATCTAAATTTTCTGACCACATGGTTTTCCAGAGAAACAGTTTATATCCGAATAACGACCCAGATGACCAGCAGTGACTATGGAGGAGCTGCAGAGAAGCAGGCAGTAAACTAACTAAACGTGATGTGCTGCATGCGGGTGTCACGATATGAGGATCGTTTTCTTCAGCAGAGATGAGAAAGAAAGTCAGAGTCGATCCTGGAAGGGAACAATTTGCAGCTGCAGCAGCTGAACCTTGATGCACACCAATCTTTCCAGCTTTATTTATTCATATTATTGAGCTCAAATAAAGTTGCTCAGGTTCAGCTCTTATTTTTTTCTAATAGTAAATCCCCCCCCCATCCTGCATCAACATCCAGGACTTTTATTCAGCATTAAAAAAACAACTGGAAGATAAATAAGAAACTAGATGAGTAAATTAAAAGCTCTGGGTAAATAAAGGAAGTCCAGATGTGCATCAACACCTAAACTGCACATCTGGTTCACATGGATAAATATCACAGATACAGAAGTGTTTGAACGCAGCTCAGGTGTGACCGTGCTGAACCCCAGACGTCTCTGAACGCTCACCTTCCTAAACTCTATGAAATAAATATGTTTTATCTTTATTCTGTCTTTTTAATATACTTTACATGTTAAAAATAAATTTAAATCTGTTGCTCTGCAGATCTTAACCTAAAATCATGACGTTTTGTCTTTAAGAAACCATCAAATATTCCTAAAACAAGGAAAACAGCAGCAGGAACAGGAGCAATAAAGAGAAGGGGTTTGTTTTCCAGAATAATTTAATGTCAGCTTTTTCTCATCGACACTGACTGTTTACTTTTCATTCAGAGACAATAAAATCAGAAACAGATTCAATTAAATTCCAGCTGAAAAATAACAGGGAGATACAGGATTGTCTGGTAGGTGATAAAGAAATAAAATGTTTTATGATAAAACCTTAAAAAGAATCAGCAGAGATCAGAAGTTAGAGATGATTTTCCTGCAGAGAACAAAGCAGCAGCTGCTGCTGAGATCGAGTCAATAAAAACTAAACTCTCTGCAGCAAAACAAAAAAATAAAAACGCTCAAAATGCATGAAGTGATTCTTCTTAAATTAATGCTGAAAGAAAAAATTAAAACTTTGAAAAAAAAGTTTTTGTGAGCAACTTTGCTGAATTCCCAGACTTCATTTTGCTATTTTAGTTTTTGTATTTTAAAATTTTTTTTTTTTTAGTTTCCTCTTATTTTATCATTTTTAATTCTTTTAATTTGTCTTTCAGATTAAGTTTTTATTAACTGAGTGACGAATAAAGACACATTTCTGTTTGTCTGAAGTAAAGAATCTGTAAAAAACAATCAAAAAAAATTTGGAAAAAACGAAAAACTAAAACCTGTAAAAAAAAAAAAACTTGAAACTTTTCTTTTTTTTTTTTAAATAAATAAGAATGTGGAAAATAAATTTGGGAAAAAGAGCAAAGTTTGTCAAAAAAAACTTTCCAGATTAAGAAGTTTTTTCAAGGTTTAATTTCTGGATGATATGTTTTTTTATTTTTTTATTTCTATTTATAGAATGTGTTCTTTGCAACAATGACGAAACCAAATTCCCCCCATAGACCATGCTAAAACATATCTGAATATTTACATGTAAAAAAAAAAACGAGCATCAATAGGAGACAGAACCTGAAATGCAAGACCTTAAATCATCTACAGGTAAAAATAATCCAGTGTTTGATAATCCCCCCCCCCCAATAAGAGCAGCTTCCAGGTCAGAACCTCCGATTTATTGAGCAGAACCTCAGAGACGCTCAGTACCAGGGTCTAACTGCTCGTTTAGACCTTTAGCA